>NW_027492699.1:0-40516 GCF_021521415.1 Bidens hawaiensis | reverse complement strand
ACTAAGTGATGCTTTTCAAAGTCATCTTAGAGATTGTGGAATTATTTCACAGCTCACTCCTCCTGGAACTCCTCAACATAACGGAGTATCCGAGAGGAGGAATCGAACACTGTTGGACATGGTTCGATCAATGATGGCACGAAGCTCACTACCGCCGTCATTTTGGGGATATGCGCTACTTACAGCGGCTCGTATTTTGAATATGGCCCCGACCAAAAAGGTGGATCGAATACCCTATGAAGTGTGGCATGGAAAGGTTCCATCCTTTTCATATTTAAGGGTATGGGATGCATAGTTTATGTTAAACGTGACACCCCAAATAAGCTTGAGGCTCGATCCATCAGGTGTATCTTCATAGGATACCCAAAGGATGATATAGGATATATATTCTATGATCCTAGTGAACAAAAAGTGTTTGTTTCACGCAAAGGATACTTCTTAGAAACTAGGTTCCTTATGGAAGGACCTAGTGAAAAGAAAGTGGAACTTGAAGAGGTTCAAGAATCACTTGATGATACACAGTTGGTCGATACTAGCTTTCAACACGAGGATGTTGAAGATGATCAAATGGTTGATCATACACACGTTGTTCGCAGATCTAATAGGATTAGTCGACCTCCCAAGAAATATGGATTTCTTGTGGATGATTGTTACTTGGTCGATTCGGATGAACCGATCTCCTACAAAGATGCTATGTCACAACCTGATTGTGACAAGTGGCTTGAAGCCATGAGCGCCGAGATGCAATCCATGCACGATAACCAAGTTTGGGAATTGGTTGATCGTCCACTTAACTCCAAACTGGTTGGATGTAAGTGGGTCTTCAAAAGGAAAACCGATATGCATGGAAATTTAGATACTTACAAAGCACGACTTGTAGCAAAAGGTTTCACGCAAACTCAAGGGATTGATTATGATGAAACCTTCTCGCCGGTCGCGATGCTTAAGTCGATCAGGATATTATTTGCCATTGCAGCTCATTTTGATTATGAGATATGGCAAATGGATGTCAAGACCGCTTTTCTAAATGGATATCTTGAGGAAGATGTCCATATGGTTCAGCCTGAAGGTTTTGTCGATCCATCTAATCCTGATAAAGTTTGTAAGTTAAAGAAATCAATCTACGGGTTGAAACAAGCATCACGGATGTGGAATCATCGTTTTAATGAAGAAATCAAAGCGTTTGGTTTCGTCCAAAACGGTGATGAGGCGTGTGTGTATAAATGGGCTAGTGGGAGTATAATCATTTTCCTTATTTTGTATGTCGATGATATACTTTTATTTGGAAATGATATACCAAGTATGGAAAACGTTAAAGCGTGGTTAAGTAGTCGTTTCTCAATTAAGGATCTTGGAGAAGCGACATATATCTTGGGAATAAAGGTCTATAGGGATAGACAAAGGAAATTGATCGGACTCAATCAAAGTGCGTACATTGATAAAATCCTGAAAAGGTTCAGGATGGAAAACTCTAAGAAAGGTTTGGTACCTATTCCTAGAGGAACCGTGTTGAGCTCATCCCAAAGTCCTAGCTCTAAGGAAGAGCAGGATAGGATGAAGCATGTTCCTTATGCTTCGGCAATAGGATCTATTATGTATGCAATGATGTGCACCAGACCGGACGTCTCGTATGCTTTAAGCATAACGAGTAGATACCAGCACAACCCAGGTGACAGTCATTGGATGGCTGTCAAGAATATATTAAAATACCTTAGAAGGACTAAGGATATGTTTTTAATATATGGGTCTGGTGAGGAGGAACTCGTCGTAAAGGGTTACGTGGATGCGAGTTTTCAAACTGACCGAGATGATTCTCGGTCACAGTCGGGATATGTCTTCATTTTGAATGGAGGCGCTGTCTCTTGGAAGAGTTCGAAGCAGGATGTTGTCGCGTTATCCACTACAGAATCTGAGTACATCGCCGCTTCAATGGCAGCCCAAGAGGCTTGTAACATCCTAAAATTTTTATATTGATAAATAAAAGAAAGTTATGTTTAGTAATTTCACGTTTTAGTTATTTAATGTCGAGTAAGGAACGGGTCTTGGGCTTAGTTATTTTATGAACTCGGCCTGTCTCGACCCGTAGGAAGCCAACCCGAGCCTAACCAAACCGTAGTATATAAACGAAATTTCTTGACACATCCACCATTTTCACCATCTTCCTTCACTTACACCCACCCAAACACTCTCAATTCTAGAGAGAGAAACTAGAGAGAGAAAGTTCTCAAATCGCCGATCCGAGTTCACAATCTTGTTCCTAGTCGTTTTTGGTAAGTCCCTCTCGAAAATCATCCGTTTTCATAACCATTTCGGCCTCAAATCGAGCAAAAACGTAACTTGAGTTTTCGGGTCAAAAACCGCCTAGTTTTGGTGTCAAAATGCAAGCTTTTGTGTTTAAAAGTACTAGGAATCGATAGCCCTTTCAATCCCGAACATTTCCATGTCAAAAACTTCGTTTTTGGGTCAAAAATCTGGAAAATCTGGAAAACCCGTGAGTTTCTCCGTCGCCAGCTTGAAGGAGTCGAATCAGACTCATTCGATCGAACCAGTCGATCGAATCAGTCCATTCGATCGAATGGGTAGATCGAACAAGTCCAGTCGATCGAATAGGGAAGCAACCGAATGGTCTCCAACTCATTCGATCGAATGAGTTTTGTATTCGATCGAACGTGTGCCTATTCGATCGAACGCGTATCTATTCGATCGAACGTGTGTCTATTCGATCGAACGTGTGTCTATTCGATCGAAACGTGTGTCTATTCGATCGAACGTGTGCCTATTCGATCGAACGTGTTCCTATTCGATCGAATCAAGCCAGAACCAAGCTGTTTCCAAGTTCGCCTAAGGTTTAACTTCGCCTGAAGCGAAGTTCGTTTATAAAATAAATTAAAAACCTAATGGAAAATGTGTTAAGGCAGTTATCGAAAATAAAATTTTTCCAAGCTGACCTGGCAGCTTAACCCCAGCCAGGGGCTCTGCCCCTTGGACCCCGCTAGGGGCTGCCGCCCCTAGAACCCCGCTGCCAGGGGCGCTGCCCCCGGACCCCCGTTCGTTGTGGGTCATATATAGATAGAAATACAAACGAGTAGCAGTAGTTAATTGATATGTGTAAATATTATACAGTTAGCCGAGCCCAGTTAAAGAAAGGAATTACGATCAGCGGCGAGCGTAACAGGATCCAGGTGAGTTTCTAGCCCCATTTATGTGTCATGTTTTCGGGGCTGTGTGCATACTCAATATGTTTGTTAATACGCTTATCCTAAGAGATAAGTGTATGCCTTATGTGAATGATGTGATATGTGTGAATGATTGCTTGATGGTACGTGAACGATCTTCGGATATTGCACGTACTGTCAGGTTGTAATGCTAAGTTAAGGTAAGTACGATATGTATGCTTATGTGTATGAATGTGATAAGGATAATAAAAGAAAGAAATGATAATGTATGGTTGTATGGTTATGAAAAGGGTACCGAGCCCTAATAATACTCGAGGAAGGAGGGTACCGAGCCCTAATAATACTCGAGGAAGGAGGGTACCGAGCCCTAATAATACTCGAGGAAGGAGGGTACCGAGCCCTAATAATACTCGAGGAAGGAGGGTACCGAGCCCTAACAATACTCGAGGAATGTAGGGCGTAGTGCTCTTTATAACGTAAGATATGAAAGTAAGAAAGTAAGAAAGTATGAAAGTATGAATGAAAGTAAGAAAGTAAGGAAGTATGAAAATATGAAAGTATGAATATAACGTTATGTAAATGGTATGATTACGTGATTATCTAGAACTCACTCAGCGTAGCTGACTTTTAGTATGCACGCAGGTGAGTAGGATGAGGCAGCTCGCTTGAGGAGACACATGGCACTGAACAAGAATCTGGCATTTGAAGATTGTGATGTGTTAACTTTAATGCTTTAATGTGAAAGACAATGAATGTTTTGAGACAAGTTATGAATTATGTAATGTTTAATGAAAGTTTTATATTCCGCATAAATGTTTTAATTAACTCTGATATTTAGAACTGTGTTTATGAGTAAATCCAACACGAAAGTAGGGTTACCGGTATCGGGGCCTTACAAGTTGGTATCAGAGCAAAGTTCGAGAGATTTAAGCATCCTACATGCTTAGACTCGAACAGAGAATGGGATTTAAGTAAGAAAAGAAAGAAGATGCCAGTTCAAGAATGCCATGTGTTGCCCAAGCAAGATCAGTAAAGGTATGGTGTAGGATTAAAAGATATTTGTTAATGAGAAAGGAAAGATATGTGAACGGTAGGGACAGGAATAATTGATGGTTTAATTTGACAAACTGCTTAAGTAGAACCAGCACAAATGGACTCATAAAGGGAAGTGTATAGGACACGGAAAGTAACGTGATCAGCTAATCACAACTGGCCACTGTTATTACCTGTTAGCCTTACTATCCTTGTACTAAATAGTTCTTTGAGTGATGATGTTTGTGTTTTCCCTTGTAGAATACTAATGGCGGGAGCTGGAGAATTTGTTGGAACTGGGGGTCGCGCTGGACGTCGTGGCAGGCCTCGTCTTGTCCGGCAACCCTCGGTAGAAGAAGCTTCCCACACCGAAGATGAAGGAAGCGCAGCTGGAGGAGACCAAAACAACAACGAAGAAGTTCAACTTAGCCCTGCAGTTCAAGCAGCCATTGTTCAGGCTGTGGTTGCTGCTGTGAAGAACCTGAATCCCGAAGGATCTGCTGGAAGCCGTGAACGAACCGCTGAAGGGGCGGGTGGTGATGGTAGGAAGGATGGGGAAGGTGAAAGAGGGGCCTCGAGTGGGGATAAGTCTGTGAAAGTCGATGATAGGAGAAGAGGACAAGGTGGGTGCAGCTATAAGTCCTTCAAAGGATGCGACCCGCCAAAGCTGACCGGGTTGGGTGACGCAATCGCTACTCTCCAATGGATAACCGCTATGGACAAGGTTATCCGCATTAGCGAATGCCGCCCCGACCAAGCTGTGGGGTATGCTACTCAGTCATTCGTAGACGAGGCTATGTATTGGTGGGAGAGTGTGGAGCAGAGGAAGACCCGCGAAGAGATCAAAGAGATGAGGTGGGATGATCTGAAGGAGTTAGTGATGATGAAGTTCTGTGCAGACGCCGAGGTTGAAAGGGCGGAAATGAAATTCTTAAACTTGAAAGCTGGGGCAATGACACATCGTGAGTACACCACCGAGTTCAATCGAATGTCTAGATTGGTGCCCGATATGGTCAACACTGAGGCAAAAAGGATCAAGTGTTATGTGAGGGGATTACCGCAGAGAGTTCGCATGTTAGTCAGAACAAGTAAACCTACTACTTTCGATTCTGCGGTCGAACTCGCAGAAATGGTTTATGCAGACTTGGTTGCGGATGATGTGGTGGTGGGAGATGAGAAGAAAGAGAAGAAATGGGTCGCTCCTGCTAAACGACCCGGTACCCAGATGTGGAACCCTAAGAACAAACAGCCGAGAGTTTGGGAGAACAGGTCGTGCAAGACTTGTGGCAAGGCGCACAGTGGTGAGTGTAGGTGGGGAAAGGGTTCGGATACATGTCATAAGTGTGGAAAGATACATGCCGGAGAATGTAAGTTTGGGTCGAATGTTTGCTACAAGTGTGGGAAGGCAGGTCATTATGCTCATGAGTGCAGTTCTAAGCCTGCATGCTACAAGTGTGGTAAGACGGGTCATTTTGCTAGGGAGTGTACCGAAAGCGAAGCGGGAGGTAGTAGAAAGAAGGATGCCGATCAAGCTAAGCCAAGAACTAGAGCCTACATGCTGACCCAAGAACAAGCCAAGCAGATTCCTGATGTTGTGACGGGTACGTTCCTAGTAAACGGCATTTCTGCTTTAGTATTATTTGATTCTGGTGCGAATAGAAGTTTTGTAGCTACGACATTTAGTAAACTCGCTAAAATGAAAGACTGCCGAGTGTCCGAAACTTTTGTAGTAGAGACCGCTAGTGACACTTCGGTTAAAATAACGAAGATGATTAAGAACTGTAAGATAGAATTGGAAGGACATGAGTTCCCGATCACCTTGTACGTTATGACCTTGGGAGGGTTCGATGTGGTTTTGGGTATGGATTGGTTGTCTGAGTTTGAGGCTCAGATAGTATGTAGGAGTAGGACTATAAGGTTAAAGTCATCGGATGGTAGCGCGGTAACGGTTTATGGTGATAAGGAAAGTTCTGGGCTTAATGTCATTTCGATGATAAAGGCTGAGGGTTTGCTAAGGCGAGGGTGTGGTGCTTACCTGGCGTATGTTGTCAACGCTACGGCCGAGACGAAAGAAATGAAGAATGTTCCTATTGTGCGCGACTACCCAGAAGTATTCCCTGAGGATCTTCCGGGGTTGCCACCTGAGCGAGAGATAGAATTTCAGATAGATCTAGTACCAGGAGCCCAGCCCGTCGCGAAAGCGCCTTACCGTCTAGCACCGTCCGAGATGAAGGAATTGATGTCCCAACTGCAAGAACTCCTCGACAAGGGTTTTATCAGACCGAGTGTTTCCCCGTGGGGCGCGCCAGTATTGTTCGTGAAAAAGAAGGATGGAAGTATGAGAATGTGCATAGACTATCGTGAGTTGAATAAGCTTACGGTAAAGAATAGATATCCTTTGCCAAGGATTGATGATCTGTTTGACCAACTGCAAGGTTCAAGTTGGTTCTCACGAATAGATCTCAGATCAGGCTACCATCAGCTAAAGGTGAAGGAGGCAGACATCCCTAAGACAGCGTTCCGAACGCGGTATGGACACTACGAGTTCCTCGTAATGTCATTCGGTCTAACCAATGCTCCTGCAGCATTTATGGACATGATGAATAGGGTGTGTCGGCCGATGTTGGATAAGTCGGTTATCGTATTCATTGACGATATACTGATTTATTCAAAGAATGAGTCTGACCATGCTGAGCATCTGAGAGAGGTATTGGAGACACTGAAGAAAGAGAGGTTGTACGCCAAGTTTTCGAAGTGCGCGTTCTGGTTAAGAGAAGTGCAATTTTTAGGTCATGTGGTTAATCCGGAGGGGATTACCGTGGACCCAGCTAAGATTGAAGCAATAACGAATTGGAAGACTCCGCAAAATCCGACCGATATACGAAGCTTCCTAGGGTTAGCTGGCTACTATAGGAGATTCATCGAAGGTTTCTCCAAGATAGCCGCACCGCTGACCGGTATGACCCGAAAGTCAATAGTATTCAGCTGGGGGAAATTTCAAGAAGAAGCCTTTGAAGAATTGAAGAAGAGACTCACGCAAGCTCCAATCCTTACTTTACCCGATGGTGACGAGGATTTTGTTGTTTGCGCTGATGCCTCGCATCAAGGGTTAGGTTGCGTGTTGATGCAACGAGGGAAGGTGATAGCTTACGCGTCTAGACAGTTGAAGGTCCATGAAAGTACTTATCCGACGCATGATCTGGAGTTAGCAGCTGTAGTGCATGCTCTTAAGATATGGAGGCATTATCTGTACGGTACTAAGTGTACTATCTATACCGATCATAAGAGTTTAAAGTACTTCTTCGAGCAGAAAGAATTGAACATGAGGCAGAGAAGATGGTTAGAATTGATAAAGGATTACGACTGTGAGATTAAGTATTACCCCGGTAAAGCTAACGTGGTCGCTGATGCGTTAAGCCGTAAGAATGAGGAAGTCCTTGCAACAGTGAAGTCATACAAGTTGATCATGAACTCAAGTCTTTTTGAAGAAATCATCAAAGTGCAGTCAGAAGTGTTAGTAGACGAAGGGTTAGTAAAGAAAGAAAGGATTTATGGTCAGCAAGATGAGTTGATGGAAAACACTCATGGAGTTAAGACAAGGTTCGACCGTATGTGGATCCCACGCCATGGTGATCTTAGAAGTCGAATCTTAGATGAAGCTCATAAGTCAAGGTACTCAATCCATCCAGGAACTACAAAGATGTACCAAGACCTGAAAAGAGATTACTGGTGGCCAGGAATGAAGAACGATGTAGTGGATTATGTTGGTAAGTGCTTAACTTGCTTACAAGTCAAAGCCGAACACCAAAAGCCTTATGGGAAGATGCAACCGCTAGAGATACCTGAGTGGAAATGGGAACACATCACCATGGATTTCGTAACTAAGCTACCTCGTACAGCTAAGCAACATGATACCATCTGGGTGATTGTGGACCGTTTGACCAAGAGTGCTCACTTTCTGCCCATACGAGAGGCCATCTCGTCAGAAACGTTAGCAAGCTTGTTCATTAAAGAAATTGTAACCAAGCATGGAGTACCGTTATCGATCGTGTCTGATAGGGATACACGGTTTACTTCGAGGTTCTGGAAGAAATTTCATGAAGCTATGGGGACGAGGTTGAACATCAGTACGGCGTATCATCCTCAAACCGATGGACAGTCTGAAAGGACGATCCAAACCCTTGAGGATATGCTACGTGCTTGCGTTTTAGACTTTGGTGGAAGTTGGGATGATCATCTGCATCTGGCAGAGTTCTCCTATAACAACAGTTACCATTCGAGTATTGGTATGCCACCGTTTGAGATGCTGTACGGTAGACGATGTAGAACCCCGGTGTGTTGGGGTGAGATTGGTCAGAAGGAAATGGGAAGTATAGAAGTGGTTCAGGAAACGTCTTCAAAGTTCGATCAGATCAAAGCAAGAATGAAAGCCGCTCAAGACAGACAAAAGTCTTATGCAGATAAGCGGCGACGACCAATTGAGTTTAACGTTGGCGACTATGTGATGCTTAAGGTCTCGCCTTGGAAGGGGATTATCCGTTTTAGGAAAAGAGGAAAGTTGAGTCCGAGGTACATCGGACCGTTCAAGATTGTAAAGCGTGTGGGTAAAGTAGCTTACAAACTGGATTTACCCGATGAGTTAGAAGGAATTCATTCAACCTTCCATGTTTCTCATCTGAGGAAGTGTCTAGCTGATGACACGTCTCACGTGCCCTTAATGGACATCGAGGTTGATGAGCAATTGAACTACATCGAGCAACCGATAAAGATCGTTGATCGCAAGGAGAAGCAGCTTCGTCACAAGATTATACCCTTGGTCAAAGTGATATGGAAACACCGCAAGGGATCGGATGCTACTTGGGAAGTCGAGGATGAGATGCGCAAGTTTTACCCTAGTTTGTTTATGTAATAGTTAGGTTTCGGGGACGAAACCTCTTTAAGGGAGGAAGACTTGTAACATCCTAAAATTTTTATATTGATAAATAAAAGAAAGTTATGTTTAGTAATTTCACGTTTTAGTTATTTAATGTCGAGTAAGGAACGGGTCTTGGGCTTAGTTATTTTATGAACTCGGCCTGTCTCGACCCGTAGGAAGCCAACCCGAGCCTAACCAAACCCGTAGTATATAAACGAAATTTCTTGACACATCCACCATTTTCACCATCTTCCTTCACTTACACCCACCCAAACACTCTCAATTCTAGAGAGAGAAACTAGAGAGAGAAAGTTCTCAAATCGCCGATCCGAGTTCACAATCTTGTTCCTAGTCGTTTTTGGTAAGTCCCTCTCGAAAATCATCCGTTTTCATAACCATTTCGGCCTCAAATCGAGCAAAAACGTAACTTGAGTTTTCGGGTCAAAAACCGCCTAGTTTTGGTGTCAAAATGCAAGCTTTTGTGTTTAAAAGTACTAGGAATCGATAGCCCTTTCAATCCCGAACATTTCCATGTCAAAAACTTCGTTTTTGGGTCAAAAATCTGGAAAATCTGGAAAACCCGTGAGTTTCTCCGTCGCCAGCTTGAAGGAGTCGAATCAGACTCATTCGATCGAACCAGTCGATCGAATCAGTCCATTCGATCGAATGGGTAGATCGAACAAGTCCAGTCGATCGAATAGGGAAGCAACCGAATGGTCTCCAACTCATTCGATCGAATGAGTTTTGTATTCGATCGAACGTGTGCCTATTCGATCGAAACGCGTATCTATTCGATCGAACGTGTGTCTATTCGATCGAACGTGTGTCTATTCGATCGAACGTGTGTCTATTCGATCGAACGTGTGCCTATTCGATCGAACGTGTTCCTATTCGATCGAATCAAGCCAGAACCAAGCTGTTTCCAAGTTCGCCTAAGGTTTAACTTCGCCTGAAGCGAAGTTCGTTTATAAAATAAATTAAAAACCTAATGGAAAATGTGTTAAGGCAGTTATCGAAAATAAAATTTTTCCAAGCTGACCTGGCAGCTTAACCCCAGCCAGGGGCTCTGCCCCTTGGACCCCGCTAGGGGCTGCCGCCCCTAGAACCCCGCTGCCAGGGGCGCTGCCCCCGGACCCCCGTTCGTTGTGGGTCATATATAGATAGAAATACAAACGAGTAGCAGTAGTTAATTGATATGTGTAAATATTATACAGTTAGCCGAGCCCAGTTAAAGAAAGGAATTACGATCAGCGGCGAGCGTAACAGGATCCAGGTGAGTTTCTAGCCCCATTTATGTGTCATGTTTTCGGGGCTGTGTGCATACTCAATATGTTTGTTAATACGCTTATCCTAAGAGATAAGTGTATGCCTTATGTGAATGATGTGATATGTGTGAATGATTGCTTGATGGTACGTGAACGATCTTCGGATATTGCACGTACTGTCAGGTTGTAATGCTAAGTTAAGGTAAGTACGATATGTATGCTTATGTGTATGAATGTGATAAGGATAATAAAAGAAAGAAATGATAATGTATGGTTGTATGGTTATGAAAAGGGTACCGAGCCCTAATAATACTCGAGGAAGGAGGGTACCGAGCCCTAATAATACTCGAGGAAGGAGGGTACCGAGCCCTAATAATACTCGAGGAAGGAGGGTACCGAGCCCTAATAATACTCGAGGAAGGAGGGTACCGAGCCCTAACAATACTCGAGGAATGTAGGGCGTAGTGCTCTTTATAACGTAAGATATGAAAGTAAGAAAGTAAGAAAGTATGAAAGTATGAATGAAAGTAAGAAAGTAAGGAAGTATGAAAATATGAAAGTATGAATATAACGTTATGTAAATGGTATGATTACGTGATTATCTAGAACTCACTCAGCGTAGCTGACTTTTAGTATGCACGCAGGTGAGTAGGATGAGGCAGCTCGCTTGAGGAGACACATGGCACTGAACAAGAATCTGGCATTTGAAGATTGTGATGTGTTAACTTTAATGCTTTAATGTGAAAGACAATGAATGTTTTGAGACAAGTTATGAATTATGTAATGTTTAATGAAAGTTTTATATTCCGCATAAATGTTTTAATTAACTCTGATATTTAGAACTGTGTTTATGAGTAAATCCAACACGAAAGTAGGGTTACCGGTATCGGGGCCTTACAAGGCTGCATGGATGAAAAAGTTCATCATGGATCTAGGGATTATCTCTACCATTCAGGAGCCCCTAGAAATATTCTGTGACAATGAGGGTGCTATTGCACAGATCAAGGAGCCTCGTGCTCATCAGAAAACGAGGCACATTGAGCGCAGATTCAACTACATAAGGGATGAAGTTGAAAAGAGAAAGATATGTATTCATAAAGTTCATACCGATCAAAATATTGCGGACCCACTCACGAAGCTCCTCGATAGGCCAAAGCATGAGGGTCATGTTTGTGCATTAGGACTTCGGTATTCTAGTGAGTGGATTTAATCTGTGTTTAGTGTTTGTATAAGAACGAATATAATGGGTATCTCATGAAAATTAATTATGTTTAATTATTCAATGAGTTATGTTCTATATTTGCATGTTTAATCCATGAATGACTTATGTTGTTCTAAACGTCCGTAGTCGATCATGCTTGTGGGAACAGGCATGAAGGTAAGACTATTATGAACTGGGATTGGTTGATATTCATGTGATGAATATAGGGCATAGGTTTGCCACCAAGGTTTATAAATATTTGTGGGATACAAATATTGGACATGATCCGCTCTCAAGGATCACTGCATAGAGTTAGTGCAACTGATCATAAGTAATCCTTGAGTAAAGGCGAGTATTATTGTGTCCTTTGACCTGAGATGCATATTGGATCTGGTTTTTCATCAAGTCTGATAACTTGACTCTCTTCTTTGTTTTTCGGTAACACGATGACGTAAAAGAAAGAGCTCAGATATCATACGAGATGTCAACAAGGATGTATGCAGTCAAGATGGGATTTGTTCCTCTTATGTGTTGAGAGTTTAGATGTCTAAGGCCTGTTAAGTTAAATCAATGAGAGAATGATCAATCTGTGTCTCTTCGATTTGACAGGACATCTAGTAACAAAGGGATGTAATGATAAGACTTACCTATGTCATATCAAGTATGGACTTGAAGGGGATGATGTTATTGAATGGCACTTAGTCAAACACACTAGGGGTGGTGACCTGTTGTTAGGCGGTATTCACCATTAGCATTAACTTCCTATGAGTCTCGTGCAAGTGGGAGATTGTTGGAATACCATATGCCCGAGACACATAATTAGGTTAATGCGGCTAGCCGTGTTTGATCCAAGTCGGGTCATACCCAATAACGAGTTAGACACACACCAATTATATATTTGTTAAGATAAGATCTATAAAACAAATACAGAACACGATACATTCAGAAAATCGGGTTTCTGAATATTTACTTGAAAGTGTTAAATAAATTAATTGGTTAATTTATTTATTCAAATAATTATTATTGGAATAATTATTTAACTATGTATTCTTTTATAAAATGGTTTATAAAAGATGGGGTGTTTATATATTTTATAAAATATAAAATAAAAAAAAAAAAAAAAAAAAAGATATAATTGGGGCCGGTTTTGGGTGGGCCCCACACCCCATAGTCTTGATCACATCATGTCATATATTTGGTAATGGATACATGATCATATATACCTAACATCATGGGTGTATGTTTATGTATGATGAAAATAAATGATGATCAAAAAGATAACATTAAAAAGGACTTTCAAGTAACAAAAACACAACTTCTTCCTTTCTTTCTTTCTTGTTTACGGCCAAAAGAAAAAGAAGGGCTCGGGTCTCGGGTTTTTCGTGTTCAAGCTTCCTAGCATAGCTCGGTGTGTGTTGGAGGCTCGGGGTATATTCCGTTTGAGGGTTTTCCTTTGAAAGTCTAGCATTCACATCATCATCTTCTTCAACCATCTACTAAACTCTTAAAGGGTTAAGAATGTAAGTGTTTACAAGCTTGATAGTTTAGCTTTTCCGTATCATTTGATCCTTGCTTCGGGTTTCTAGTAAATAGATTATTGGTAATCTTATAACATGAATAAACTAGGTTATTCATGAACATATACATATATAAACACATGGATACATATGTTTAGTTTGTAAATATCACGCTTCCGCCTTAATTGTGACTAGTTAAATGGTTAACTAAGCTTGTTAATTTCATAGAAACCCAACACTTTGCTCATTCCTTCTTCAGGTGACATTACTGAATTATTTTGAGAGCTAAGTGCCTTGTGCGTGTAGCCTTGCTGCGCGGGTGGCCTTCCCTGATGGCTTGTATCCGCAGCTGCGGGAACAGGCGGAGTACACCATTGGGAGGCATTTCCTGAGGGAACAGCTTGCGTACTGCGCGTAAGGACGTCATGTCTCTGAGCATGGTGGGTCCTGCGGATCCAGTTGGTTTCTGCGCAGACGTCTCTCTTCAAGGTGAGTCCTGCGGGTCCAACTGGGCTCTGCTGGGACCTACCTCTTCAAGTCCCCCCAGTCCAATGTTCTTCTCATGAATGTTTAATAAGTGATGTGAACTTTTGGACTTAAGCAAAGGGTTTTGAAAAGGGTTTAGTTTTAAGGTTTTCCATGGGGATTCTTCCCGCGGAAGTCCTAATGTCACTTGCAGAAATTCCCGACTTTCCTGCTTGATCTTTGGGTATGATGCGGGTAGGTCTGTAACCTCCTCGCAAGTCAGGAGCGTTGAGTCCCACTTGTGTGGATTCTCCATGAGGTTTTGGTAGTTTTGAACATAGTGATCAATTATGTTAAAACAACCAATTCCATCTTGGAGCTTCAAACAATATAGTTCTCGACGTTCCCGCTATGCGGGGATGTTATTCCCGTTTCCGCAAGCATGGCCCAGAAGATCCTTCTTGGTTTCAATTCCCTACGGAGCGCTAGGTATGTGAAGGGTTTTGCCTTGACACTGTACCCGCACTCGTCTTACGGTTACTTTACTTCCAAGGTATTCCTGGCGTCAATTACCTGCGGGTGCTCAGTATGTGAAGGGTTTTGCCTTGACACTGTACCCGCACCCGTCTTATGGTTACTTGGTTACCGAGGTATTATTGGCTTCAATTCCCTGCAGGTGCTAAGTATGTGAAGGGTTTTGCCTTAACACTGTACTCGCACCTGTCTTATAGTTACTTGGTTGCCAAGGTAAGGGGTATATTCCCGCTTACTTTTGAATCTTGTTGAAATTTTGAAATTCGAAGAGTTGGTGAAAGGATATGAACAGTCCAAGCTGGTGAAACGTCGTCCGACGGTTTCTTCTGACAGTGTCAGGACGTGCAGGAAGTTATGGCGACGTGACAGTATATGGTCATTCCAGGCGCTTTTTCAGGCGCGTGGGCGCGATTTTTCGGGCGCGTGGCCGCGAAATTAATGGCACGCGTCCTTTCAACAGCTGTTGCTAGCTTGCTCTTTGCCACGTGTCATAGTTTCATTGCACCTGCGATTTCTCTCTCTTCCACATTAAATTCATCGCATTAATTGCGATGAGTATATAAAGGGGGAGAGGATCCTTTGCAATCCACACTTTCACTTCTCTCTTCATCTTCTAAACGATTTCCGGCGAATACTCACTATTCCGTCTAGCATTCTTCTGAAATCGTTTTTCTGTACATCCAAACATGTCTTCTACTCACGATTTTGAAGCTGCTGCCGAAGAATCTGACGTGCACGTCGAGATCCCGACGTCTACGTCTGATAAAGACGATAAGAGCACTGCTGGCGAATGCCAGTGTGCTCTTCCGGCCGACCTCTATCGGTACGTCGTCCGGAAGTTCATGCTCGAGCCGTTCGAGCCTGAGTTTCCGGAGCCACACCAGACGGTGTACGATGCCCCCAATGGCAAGATAGGGGTGTACGCTGCATTCTTCGTTTATGGGAATCTGAGGTTCCCATTGACGAAGTTTGTATATCGTGTCTTGGAGAGGCACGGGGTGCATTTGACGGAGGTACACCCGATGGCGATCGCCAAGATCCGCCACTTTGAGTGGGTGTGCCTCATTCTGGGCGTGGAGCCCCATGTTGACCGGTTGATGACCTTCTATTCTTGGAGGTGCATCCAGGGGTGGTACACCTTGGTCAATCGTATCAAGGGGTTGAAGATCTGCGTTACCGAGCGCAGTCTTCGGTCGTGGAAGCGTGAGTTTTTTTATATCTCCGCTCGCGTCGTCCCCCTTGCGATGACGTCTAAGAATGGGAGAGCACTCCCAGCCCTTCACCCCCTCAACTACCAAGAGGCGGAATGGTTCGCCAAGATCTCCCGGATCCAGACTCCGGTGTACCGCTTTGCGGAGTCTGGGATGGTGATCCTTGGGATGAGCCGGGTGTGGAAGGAGGCGTCCCAGATTCCCACGTCCTCGAATACGGTTTGAACTCTGTCCCTTACAGTATGCTTTGTCTTCTTTGTTAATATAGGTTTTTCTTCTAACTGTTTCTTTTTTATTTCAGAGGGGAACGACTTGCAGTCTCTCCTGCAGCCGCGGGAGAGTGATGGTCCCGCTCGGATGGGTACTCGTGCTCTAGATGAGAACGAGTTGCCCATCCTTGAACAGACGGCGGATCGGTTCGTGGAGGTCTACCCGCCAGGCCACGAGATCCTGAGCGCCAGGCGGCCAGGTAAGGAGTTATTCAACCCTCGACCTCTCAATGCTGAAACCTCTGCTGGAATTCCTCTAATCTTGTGTTCTGATGAGGAATCCGCAGATGGTCCTCCGTTGGTGCGGAAAAAGAAGGCTGCTGGCGGGAAGGGGAAGGCGAAGGTTGCCTCCACTGCCGATCCGGTGCATCGGTCTGATTCAGAGACCGAAAGCGAGGAGGTGGCGGGGAACCCTGGTGGTGATAAGACCACTGCTCCGGAGGCTGAGACGACCGTTACCTCCGAGCAGCCCATGACGACGGTGAGCGGCGAGAAGAGGCCGGCTCCATCGGGTTCGTCCCCGCCAGTTCGCACTTTTAGGCTCAAGAAAACCCGTAAGTACAAACTTTACTTTTTAACTTCATATATTTCCGCCATTATACTTATATCTTCTTTGTGCAGGCGTGGATGCTACCGCATTCCAGGGTGGAGCGGGGAGGAGCACCTCCGGACCCATGACGGTAGGCTTGGTCAACCTACCTGAGGCGATGACCCAGGCGGCTGCGCCTGCTTCAGTTGTTGGTTCAGTTGCTCACCCAGTTGAGCCAACTGTTCCAACTGTGATGACATCTCCGCCGGCTGTCAGTGCCATATTTACTGAATCTTTCACTGAGCCGGCGGTGACTATTTATGCGGGTACTTTCGGAGCGGCGACCACGGTTGTGAGTTCACCTCCGTTGGTTTCTACCGCGGCGGCCTCCATGCCTCCTCCGACGTCGGCAGCTACGGCCGATCCTTCAGGTATGCTTGGGGCTTCTCGCCAACCTCTGCCTCCTTCCCATCTGCCTAACCTCTTGGATGGATTTCCCTTGGGTTCAGGTGATGGGTTTGGCGGCTATCAGCCTGTTGTCGACCCTACAGGTGCGTAGGGTTCTTTTGGCCTTTTTTTTTATCATCTTTTCCTAACTGCTTTTTATTTTTTGCAGTGTCGGATTCCAATGAAGTGTGTGTTCCACGATGGAACATCCGCCGAGGAACAACCCTTCGCACGCCTGTGGAGTGCGTGGAGTGGGCTCGTCACGCAGCTCCCAGTGGTGCGTTGGGGGAAGCAATGGCTAGCTACCAGGAGGGTAGGCTAACCAACGAGCTTCGGATTCTCCTGGCCCGGATGCAGCCGCGCGTCGAGCTGCTCTGTCGTGAAAACAACAAGTTAAAAGCAGCTCGTATTCAAGAAGTAGCTCAGGCGCGGGCTGTCCGGGAGGAGAACAAGAGGCTTAACGCAGTGGCTGCGGAAAAGGAGATGGCCTTCAAGGCCCTCGAGGTTGAAGTTCAGGCCCGGCTCGAGGCCCGTTCCAAGGTTGCCCAAGCTGTTAAAGAACAGCTTCGGCTGGCTAAGGAAACTGCACGGAACGCAACTGAGAGGGCCACCAAGGCTGAAGCTGTTGCTGAGCCTCTACGCCTCGAGAATGAGGAACTTAAAGCCAAATTAGAGGCGCTCCAACAGGCTCATGATGCCTTGGCGATGGAAGACGCCAAGAAGCTCCAAGAGATCTTGGACCAGAGGGGGGTGCTTGACCACACTGAGCGAAAGCTAAAGGGCGTTGAAGAGGCTGCGGCTAAAGAAGTGTTGCTTGCCAACCTCAACAAAAGTGAAGCCGAACGCGCCCGTAACCAAGCTCAAGCTGCCCTCCAGGAAGCTCTGGTTACCAAGGAGTGGCTTCTTCGAGAAGCGTTGTCTCAGGTAAGCTTAACTTCATAATGTCTTTACGCTTTTTTTTGTACTTAGAAAAGGTTTTGACACATTTTCTTTTTGTAGGTTGTGCATCGGGTCTTCACGGATACATCTTATGACGATGCTATGAGCGCAGCCCTCAACGCTTCTCATGAGGATGGGGAAAAGGCCGGCTTCCTGCTTGGTCTAGGGTTCGTTGAGAAAGACATCCCGCCTTCCAACTTCCCTTTATATGATGTTGATACTGAAGCTGTATACGACCAAGCAGTGAATCAGTATGCCGCCTTCCCGCATCCGGTGGTGGAGAAGGTGAACGAAGTTGCTGCTGCTGATGATGGGCTAGCCATTCTAAAGAACTTCCTTGAACCGCCACACTCTAATGATGGTGCGGGTCCAAGTGGAAGTGGTCCTGAAGCTTGATCCTAAAGATCCCTTTCCACCATTAGAGTAGATTTTTATTTTTGTATAGCTTCTTTTGTATGCGGGTATTGTGACATCTGACCCGATCCGACCCGACCCAGGTACCCGTTTTCCTTATCCGATCTCTTTCTTTTATGATTTAATATTTATTTATACTTATATTTTACTTTTAATAATAATATGTTTTCCTTCCCGCCTCTTTCTCTCTCTTTCTTTCCGCCGTCCCGTCCCTCTTCTCTCTTTCCGCCTTCTTTTCCCTCTTGTCGCCGTCCCGCCCTTAAGCCTTGAACCCCTAACTGTCCTTTGTTCCTTCCCGCCTAAGGTTGTCTGCGCAGCTCCACGCGCCAGACTCCTTACAAGGAAGCCTGCGTGAAGACCACCTGTTACTGCGATACGCGAGACGAACTGTCCCCGCAGCGCGCTAAGGATTTTAGTTCTTCCCGCGGCGCGCTATGGATACCGTTCTTCCCGCGACGCGCTAAGGAATATAGTTCTTCTCGCGACGCGCTTAGAATTGAAGTTCTTCCCGCGGCGCGCTTAGAAATATAGTTCTTTCCGCGGCGCGCAAAGATTGGTTCGGTCTGCCTTCGCGCTCGCGCACTCTTGACCTTCTGTGTCTGCTTTCGCGCTCCAGCCTTCTCGCGCTAACCCTTTGAGTCTTTTCTTCTGTTTTGTCCAGCCGTTTGCTTTTGTGATGTCTTATCTTCTGTGCTGTTGACCTGACCTATCTTATGTCTGAAAAGCCACTTTTGGCGCAGCATGCGCACCAACCCCATTGGTTGGCAGAAAAAGTGACTGACATTATCTTTTGAGATCTGCTTTTCCATGCTTGACCAGTACCTTTATCTGACCCGCCCATGCCTGTTTACTGTTACCTGTCAGCTTTTCCTTTGCCCCCTGCAGCTGCCATATCTTTTGATATCTTTTGCTTTTGGAATCTTTTGCTTTTTGAGATCTTTTCCCCTTTTCTAGGGATTGTGTTCCCTAGGGTTTCCCTATAAATAATAATCTTATTTTTCCCTAACACATCACACACAAAGCACTTAAACTCTCCGGTTCTTCCTTGCTCTCTGCCGTTAATCCTCTGTCGTCTCTCTCTCTCTGCCTCCGTCTTCCTCCCTGTTCTGCCCTGCTTTTCCGGTAATATATAATATATAATAATTTACTTATTAATTATGCTAACTTATATTCAAGACTTAAAACAAATCGTTAAAACAATAATCTTTAATTCTAGGTTAACTTGTGCTTGTTTAAAGTTGGTTCTTGCTTTATCTTACACCGCATCGTTTATCATGTGAGTAATCTCGTACCTAATCCCTTTTTATTTTTAATGTTTTGGGATGTTCATGTGTTCGTACAAACTTGAGTCTTAAAACTTGTTTATGAACTTTAGTCGCGCAGTATCCCATGTGTTGAGGACGTTTACTTGGCTGTTTATTTGTATGTGTGTATCATTAACCGCTTTGTTCGGCCTATTCCGCAGTTTTCATGGATCCATTAGATGAACACGGGAGACCTATCGTTTACGGTTTTCTTTGTTTACACTTGCACAGATGTTTTCTTGTTTTTGTGCTCAATTGGGAGCACGGATTGAACTATGAACTATGAGCTATGATCTATTTAGGCTTGATCACAATCTGATTGCACCCTTGTTAAACACCAGACATACACGTGTTGCGCGCAGATTTATTGTTATCTATTATTATCTATTAAACTTGATTTCTCACCAACACGCAAGTGTTTGACGTTTATTTTAACACATGTTCAGGTTTGCAGTAGCTGTTTTGGAGCTTGAGGACACGTAGGAAGTTTTCTTTATTTTGGACCTAGATTAAAATGTATCAAGACAAGTTATTGCTGTTCGAATATTATGATTTATAATATATTGATTTATGATGATTTATGTTATCTTGTGTTTACTCTGCGCGTGCGCGAATGAATGTATTTATTAAATATTGACACCCAATAGTGTCACGAGTAATGAAACAATATGTGGCGCCCCGATGTATAATCCGCCTTTGGTCGGGGTGTTACAGGTATGTACCCAGCAATCTTTGTAATATTTGAATTTCGATGGAATAAAGATTATTTGCCAATCTCTTGCCTTGTTTATTTCACGCATATTCTGATTTAACTTAGCAATTTCTTTAGTACTTAGATAAGTTAACTTTTCAACGTGTTAGATAATAAGTTAAAGTTTTGTGTCCTATTTCATGATTGTGCGGATAAGACCGTCACTTGCACTTAGTAGGATGGCTAAACTTTACCTATATCTGACCTGCGTGGAAGTTTTCTTCATCTTTTCCTTTGAAATTTTCTAAGTGTTTAGAATAAGTTAACCTTTGAACGTGGTAGATAATAGGTTGAAGTTTTGCTTCCTCGTTCGTGATTGTGCGGGTAAGACCGTCACTTGCACTTAGTAGGATGGCTAAACTTTGCCTACATCTGACCTGCGTGGAGGTTTTCCTCATCCTTCTGTTTGAAATTTTCTAAGTATTTTGAATAAGTTAACCGTTCGACGCGCGGTTGTCAATAGGTTAGTTCGGTTTCCTCTATCAAGATTTGTGCGGTTAGGACCGGCACTTTCATTTAGGACCGACTGACCTGCGTGAAGGTTTGCCGTTTTTTGGGTTTATGCGGGTTTTGCCGCCTTCCCCACGCAACGACTTTCCACGTAATTATGCGGTGAATACCGGCATATCAGTGTTGAATAAATTAACCGTTCGACGCGCGGTTGTTAATAGGTTAGTGTTCAGTTTCCTCTATCATGATTCGTGCGGATAGACTGGCACTTTCATTTAGTGGGATGACTGAACTTTACCTTTAACTGACCTGCGTGAAGGTTTGTCGTTTTTTGGGTTTATGCGGGTTTTGCCGCCTTCCCCACGCAACGACTTTCTTTCACACTTATGTATGCGGTGAAGACCGGCATATCCGTTTGGAAAGTTCATAAGTATAAATGTAAAATCATCAGCGTCAATGTGATAAGGAGAATAATTTCCATTAGAAGTGGCTCTGGGCCTTTTCTTTACAAGTTTTGAATTGATCTACATGCACTGTGTAATTGAGCTCCCTTCCATGTTGTTGGGTTGGGAGTGCCATCGAGCCGATATGCACCTGGTTCGGGATCTCGTTGTTTACGCAGTATGTAGTCTCCAACATTGAAGCTGCAGTTTTATTCGTGTTTTCCCAAACTGGGGTTCTACACGCATCAGCCTGCTCAGCGTTCGTTACGCCACGAGGTGCGCGAGCGTCCCACTCTGACAAATGCTTCGACGATGTCCTTTACGTCTGTGCATTCTTCAGTGTTGTGGCCTTTTGTCCTGTGAAAGTCACAGTATTTGCTCCGATCAGCATTGTGACGATGTCGGATTATTGGAGCCTTTGGCCATGGGAGCTCCTCAGTGGCGAATATCTCGGTGACGCTTTTGGTGAGTGGCGTCCATCTGGAGTTCTGGTTCGACTGTACGTTATCCCTTCCGCCCAACCGATGTTGCAAGCCGGATGAGGTGTCAAAGTTTACCCTTGACTGCCAAATACCTAGCTTCCGCTTTTTGTTTAGTCGGGCGGTAAGGACGTTGTCTTCTCTTGTTTTCTGAGTGTAGAGGTTTGTGCTCTGGGGGAGATTTCTACCCAGTTGCTTCTCCGTTTCCGCAAATCGTTTAGCTACTGTCATGATGGCATCCCATGTGGATGGCATGCCATCTCTACCCGTTAAGGTGCAGATGAGCTCTGGGTCGTTCGCGCCCTGGATGAAAGCAGCGCGAACAAGATCTTCGCTAATATTACCCAGACTTAGCTTCTTTGAGTTGAAGCGAGTGATGAAGTCTGGCAAAGATTCATCTTCCTCTCGAATGCAATTGAGGATTGTCCATTGCTCTTCGGTATACTTTCTTTGTTGGCTGAAGTGTTGGCTAAACTTCTGCTGGAAGTCTTCCCAATCGTAGATGTGGTGGACCGGTAGACGATCGAACCACGCTCTAGCTGCCCCCACAAGCGTCATTTGGAACATGTAACACCACGTAGGTTCCGTCCAACTACTGACGGTTGCCCCCGCTATGAACCTGTTCAAATGATCGTCTGGATCAGATATACCATCGTAAGTGCCGATGTTGGACATCTGTTTGGCACTTTTCGGGACGATTGCTTCCGCAATGTCCCTTGCAAATTTGGACGTTCCCGCCTTTGCAGCAGTTGGTGTAAATGTTTTGGAGAAGTCACGTGGGTTTCCACCCGCGTTTTTTGGTTTGAAGGTTTCTCCAAAATGCCTTTTCGGTTGGGAGTCCGTTTTCTTACGCTTCCCTTTCGCCTTATGACGAGGGTTTGCGTCACTATCGGATTCCTCCGAATCATCATCCAAGTGCTCTATGAATTCCTCAGCCTGTTGGAGTGAACGTAAGCGTTCATCCAACTCAGCTTGGAATTCTTTTTGACGTGCTTCCGCCCACGCTTTAACTTCATCGAGTGTTTGGCGGGGGAGCCTCGTTCTTTGTCTCTCTAACTGGGTATCGGTGAATCCCAGTGAGAGATTATTTACTACACTTGCCCCAGCTTAGGTAACTGGGGTAGTGTTCGTAAAATTTACTGCACTTACCCCGGCTTGGGTAACCGGGGTAGTGTTCGTAAAAACTGTGTAGTCGTCGGTATTCCCCCCCAGTAGCTGGGGTTGTGGTTACCGGAGTTTCTTTAACCATCTTTCCAGAAGTTTTGAGAAAACTGAAAAAGATTAAGTTCTAGCTTTTATGCACGGATGGCGCCAATGAAGAAACACTAATTGACCCCGGCAGATTACGGATAGTCTGGAGGTTAAATAGATGTTTCCCACGAGGGGTTAGATCCGGCAAAGATGGTTCTTCTGATAACCTGCAAAACAGACACCGTGAGCTCGTCACTGAGAAGGGGGGGGTACCTCCTTGTGACCACCTTCCGGCGTGAGAATCAGACTAGATTGCTCTTGAATATAAGTGTATATTAAGAGATTGCTAGAGCAGATATCAGGTATAAGATATGAGATACAAGATAAGATGAGATGATCATACCATTTGGGGTATTTATAGCCGAATGTAGGTTTCCAAGAAGGTATAGCCGGCTGAATAGTATTCCTGTTCTACCAACTGTAGCCTACGCACGTGCCATGCTGGTAGTTGGTGGGTAGACAGCGGCTGACAGTGACCAGGCTTGCTGTGTACTATTCCTTTTCCACCAACTGCAGGCTACGCACGTGGTATGACAGGAGTTGGTGAGTAGGCAGCGGCTAATAGTGACATACAGTACAAGAGCATGCTGCTCGCCATACTGTTGTTAATGAGCTGTCGTATCTCTGGTCAGATCTTTTGCCCATACCTCGTTAGGTACAGTACAAAGATCCTCCAGTATCGTACGGACTGGCTCATTTGGGCGGGAGTATTCCCCCTCCCGCCTTTGTGCGGGATTGTTCCCGGCTTTGCTCATTCCTTCTTCAGGTGACATTACTGAATTATTTTGAGAGCTAAGTGCCTTGTGCGTGTAGCCTTGCTGCGCGGGTGGCCTTCCCTGATGGCTTGTATCCGCAGCTGCGGGAACAGGCGGAGTACACCATTGGGAGGCATTTCCTGCGGGAACAGCTTGCGTACTGCGCGTAAGGACGTCACGTCTCTGAGCATGGTGGATCCTGCGGATCCAGTTGGTTTCTGCGCAGACGTCTCTCTTCAAGGTGAGTCCTGCGGGTCCAACTGGGCTCTGCTGGGACCTACCTCTTCAATTGGTTTATTGGTTAATTTAATCAGACTATACTAACTTGTATGGTCGAGTTAAATAATGTGTTATCGTTAATGTTTAATGTCGCATACATAAATTTAATGTTTTAGTTTTTTTAGTATAAAATGCAGGTCTTTTAAATAATATATATGTGACAAATTTGTCCATATGATAATTGTATGATATAAACTTCCTTTTAATGTTAAAACAATTTTATAGAATAACTGATTTCTAAATATATCTATTATATATACTTAATTGCATATATATATATATATATATATATGGGTGAGATCTAGAGAGAACTTTTTTTAAAGAGAGAACTTGAGAACTAGTAAATAATTATTTTTAACTATTTTTAAAAAAATATTTTGTGATTTCTTTTTCTTTCCTCCTTCTAATAAGATGATATTGTTCATAAAAAAAAACTTGTCGGTGTAATACTGTAGTGCATATGTGCACTAATACCTATTACATATGTACAATAGTGTTTTATTGCATATAATACAACACAATTGCATTATCCAATACACACTATTGAATATATGCAAATACAACACTAATAATTGTATGCAAAACATTATCGCATATATGTAATACAACACTAATGCACATATGCACTATATCGATTTTTTTTTAATTTTTGTATATAATATAACACTATTGCAAATATACAATACAAACAACTATATATATGCTATTCAACACTATTTAAAATATCAAAATACACACTATTGCACATATGCATTATAAAAAAAGTCGGTGTATTGCATATATGCATTACTCGTTAATTTTTTTATTATTTTTTTATTTTTTTTAATTTTTATATTTTTTTTGTGGTGAATAATAACAACATATAAAAAGAATGAAAGAAAAAAAATTTTAAAATATTTTTTTAAATTAAATTAAAAATACTTCATTATTAGTTCTCTTCATAAATATGAGTTCTTTCATGATCATCTCCCTATATATATAAACAATATAATGATGTGCAATATGCAAAAGATTGTTGGAGTTCTTTTTTAGTTATGTAATGTGACAAATTTTGTTTTTGTTTTGATAGAAATTAACTAAATAAATATGCGAAAATTATCGGATTGCTTTCAAACCACAAGAACACTTATCGACAATCATTTGTATATTGCATATCATTATATTCATTAAATAATATAAATCTTGCACATCAATAAATGTATACATGGCTTTTCATATCAATAAAGCTAGTAATATATCGAATAACTGTGTGTGCATGTATTAAAAGTTAAAACACAATTGTATAACACAGATCAACTTCAACTTCAACTTCAACTTCAACTTCAACACCCAAACAGCTTCTTATAAAATAAGCGAATTAATAATACGGAATTAAAGATCGATGTCAATATTATCCAATGTATACATGTACATACAAAAGAATACACATGATGTCCTGTGAATCCCTTTATTGTTCTAAATAAAAAGAAATAAAAATGATATGTTTTCTTCCTAGAGAAAAAATAATAACAATAATATATTTCACGAAATTGTTAAAATTGTTAATCCCATTCAAGCATCACAAAACAGCCCCCAAAGAATTTAATAGTTGCGCTAGAGGTCCTTCTACTATAAGCGAAGATGATCCCGTGTTAGCAAGTAACAATTATGTAATGACTAAGAACCAGAGATTATTATTTATGTTTAGGCTTTTCGTTAGTTATTCCGGCCCATGTTAACAAGTCGCGGTGAAAGATGCATGTAAGGACTCGGTCTAGGTGAAGGGATTGGCCCATTGCTAACCATTGTAACTTGTCTAGGCGAAAGACTAAGTTGTTCAAGTGCTTGAAATTGTAGTTTCACTGGGTAATCTCTCACACAACCGATCCTAGGACCCGCACCGGATGTCCATCTTGGTGATTTCATATTTCCAAGATCACGTGTCCCTATTTTCTCACAATGGACATTGAACAACTGGTCTTCGTTTATAGGTTGTACTTTTATTGACGGTTTTCCTCTTGCTGAATCTCGCTTGGAGTTACCATCACAAGTAACATTGAGAAACGGATCATCGTCGTCTAGTGGGCATTTCTACACATTATAATTAAATAGATATATACTTATGAGAGACATAAATATAATTGTAAACTAATAAAATAGTAAAATAATAGATAATTTGAGTTACCTTAACATTAGTTAAATCAACTTGATGTTTCTCAAGATAGCAAATGAACTCTCTAAAGTTTTCTTCTGTTGGGTGGTAATGACCACTATATGGCCATATAGCCTGTCACATGCAAATATTTATTAGTTTCATCATTCTAAATGCTTATATTAAATGTTACCATTTTAAGGCAAGTTAATATACCTCAAGAATGCCATCATGAACCACCATTCGCCCTGCCGCGGTGGTGGCTGCACCGGCCAGAAAACTAGAATGTTGAAACAAACCCTTTATCTTTTGGCCAACATACAAGGTTCTTGATGTGCTAAGTACAAATATCCATTTGGTTCCTTCGGTGGTTTTCACAAATCTTCGACTATGCTTGTATAATAATTTTCCTCCCTCGATAATCACTTCGTATTCTTCCCTCTCTTTCTACATGTAGAACAATGAATATAAAAGTTACATATTTCTTTATAAAATAAATAACATGTAGTATAAAGTTATGAATGAGGCATACAGGTCCAAGATATTTAATGCACTGGGATTGTAGTATGGTTCTTGGACATTTTTCGACGTTTATTTCTTTACCATCTCCAATGTCAAGCCTGAAAATTTCACAAAATAATACACATTAATGATAATCAACGTAGCTTAATACGTTAATATTAATCGGTTTAACAATCTCTAAAGGTTACCAGTGAAAGAAAGGTTGTGAACTTTGACTTGTAAACCAAACATTGTAGTATAATTGTAGATTGTGTCCATAACGATGGCGTGGGTCAATCTGCGAAAATGAATTTAACGAAAGAAAATTAACGAGTTAGTTAAATATGTTATATGTTATTATTAACTTATGATCCGACAAACTTATATATGACATTGAATATTTGGCTTACAGCTTCAAGCCAATGGCAAATGGCTAGTTTTTGAGCTTTTTGGTCTTTGCATAGGCCTTTTCCAACCTAGAAAAAACATTCAAACAAATTTATGATTGAATTTAATATAAATGAAAGTCAAGGGTAATAAAATGTAAATTGTATTGTAGTTGGATCATTTGAATCCAATGGTCAATGTTCAAACTCATTAACTTATTACTTCCATTGCTTTGAAGATAAGTGGCCCCACAAGAACTTGTCAAATATTGACTCTCTTGAAAAAATTAATATTATTATTCTAATTTTATAAATACAAGATTTGTAACACGTGGGCCATAGTAGTTCAAACTTATATTCCCTTCATAAAAGGTATTATAGATGTGACTTAACGTTTGACAAGGTCGATTTTATGATGGTACCACCTAGTACTAAATTATACCTTTGCAACCCGGGTACAAGCTCGCCCCCACCGTGATATGGCACTCTCCGGCTTGTCGGTGCAGAAAAACGACACCGAACTTCGCTTTAAAGCTGCGAAATCCAAAGCTTTCCACCTATATAAGAAGATTAATAATTATTTAACTGAGTCATGAGTCACATCAAGTGTGTCAAAACTCGAAACATGAGAATAATAACTTATCTTTAAGCTTATGATAATAATTAATAAGTTAATAACAAATTACCATAGTTCTTCAACAACAACTGCGCAATCCGCAAGATTCCTTCGAGTTCGATAACTCTTGTAGCATTTTTGAATCGTTAGAGCCGCAGCATTGAGCTCGTTAACCGGCCTTGGATTGCCAACAAACTCGTGGAACACTTCATGATAATTTGATCTTCTTGACAAGTTTTCTTGATCAAGAACAAGATTCTTGAAAGAAAAACTCGTCTCCAACGACGAAATCTTCATGTCGGGTTGTTCGGTGGATCGAACGTTGATGATAGACAAGAATCTAGTTAAATCACAAACTCTTTTGAGGACCCAGAAAAGAGACAAGAACTTAAGTCCCATATTGATGGAATGAATGAATATTAATTAGGAGTTAAGAATATAAAGTTATTATGGTTGGTGGAATTGAAGTGAAGGTGTGTGTATATATATATGCGTGTGGGAATTGAATGAATGAAGAGAAACATGTGGAAAGCGATGCAACCGTCAAAGACGTATGTATAGTTCGAAAGAGTGTAGGTGGTGTTGGAAAAAGAGAGAACGTGTTGTGCCAAACATGAAACATACCTTATGAGTTATAACTATTTATGGTTTCACAACACATGTATATATAGTATGTTATATATATCTATATGAGTCGATTGGTCCACAGTTTATTTATTTATTTATTTGGACAGTTCGTTTATAGTATGTGATTAAGGTTTTTAAAAGTGTAAATGACATAGCAGTGCAAAATTAATAAAACTTGAGTACATTAGAGGAGCACCCATTCCCCACCTTGATTGTATGTGTACAAAACAAATATTAATTTTATATTATGGGTTTGGATCAAATACAAATAAAATTAACGTGTTAGACGTGAAAATTATGTAAAGTAATTATATATATAAGTAATTACTTTACTTGTATATATAATTACTCTACTTGATTCTCACGTTTAGCATGCTAATTTTATTTGTATGTTAGCCTTACCCTATTATAAGATTAAAGCTATGAATTACTGATCATATAATATTTAATTAATCTGATATTTTTGAACTAAATATTTTTATGGGTTGATCGGTCCACTTTGTTTATCGACAAATTGTTTATCACGGGTAAACTAGTTTTTATTATTGAACGGTCGCGGCTAAACTAGTAAGATTGTGTGTGTAATTTGATATTAAAGAGTTAAAGTTACGTAATACTAATATATATTAGTAATCTAGTATTTCTTTTTTTCTTCATCTCATAAACTCACTTAGCTAGCATTTTTTTAAGATGTTAACTTTATTTACATGCTAAGTTTGAACAAAATTGTGAAACTTTATTTTTAAAACAAGTTGGAATAAGCACTTCAGTTGTTTTGATTACCAGTCCCTTTTTTTCTTAGGTGGCTTAATTTTTTTTTAAACATATATTTCTATTAACTTGATTTTTCAATAAATTTTTAAGTGTTTTCGGCATTTCTATTATTTTTACCGCAATTCTATAGGTATACTTCAATACTTGGTAAGTTTAATCAGTGGTGAAGTTTGTACGAAAATGCATCAGGAGAGGGGCTCAATTTTATTAGACAAAAACGAGTAAATTTTATGTGACACGCCTAAATTTTATAAGGGTGGTGGAGTGTTCATCCAATCCCTAACCATATCTATTATGCTCTTTTTCTCTAATGTCAGTGTCACGTTATTTCATCACTAACCATCTTTCAACAAAATAAGAAAATGTTCATCTTTCTTCTCAATCCATCTCCAACCATTGATTTAGAGAGAGAGGCGCCACCTCCCTCCCACAAGCACTCCGTTCACCCTAACAATCCAAAATCATTGTGTTTTAAAAAGAAAAGAAATGAAGACATGCCTGGTGATTTGAGATATGGGTAAGCGTAGGAAAAGAGACGAGTCATAACTACATGATTATATATATGTTATAATTGTTACTATGTTGTGTTATTAGTTTATTACTAAATAAACTACTGTTACATAAAAACGTACATAAATTTGAAAAAATATAAACATATTCTAGATATTTATTTCAACTAAAACAAATACAAATATGAAAACTTTAAAACAATACTGGTCAATCATTAAGAACACATATTTGGGACATGGTATGGTGTTAAGGTGTATCTCGTTTATCCTAGAGGTGGAGGGTATGCGAGTAAAAAAAATATAAACTTCACAATGATATTATTTATAGTGTTGCCACTGCTACGTACAAGCTGTGGTGGATCCAGAAATTTTTTTCAGGTGGTGCACTGTATTTACTATTTAGATGCTCCAGTTTTATAGAGTCGAATATACAAAAATCAGGGTCGGTTCGACAGTTCAGTTCGGGCGAGTCATTTGTTTGTCAAGTTCTATATGATATACACTCTTCATTGCTATTATTAAAATTGACCGCATTTTATTTCATTTATCTATTGATTCATGATCTACTACAAAAACCTTAATACTATAAACTTGCAGTAGCAGACTAGCATTTACCAGTGGCAAATCTATGATGTAATTGTTCTTGCCACTTAAATAACATCAATTCATGAATCATGAATATTCATGCACAACCAAAACACATGAACTTGAGCTTTATTTCCACAATTGTCTACGCAGATTAAGCATGCCTAATGCAATGCTTGCACATATAACAAACATGAAATCTGATGGAAAACTTGCAAGAAACAAAACAAAATTGTTAGATAACCGAGAAACAATACTTACTACGCTGCAACATATACCGAACACGACAATGTTCTTGCTAGTGGTTAACAAAATTCATACTACTAACAAAACTTACTAAGCTGCAAGATATACCGAACACGACAATGTAGTTAACAAAAATCATGCTAGTTTATATCTTTTAAAACACCTTTAGTTTCAATTCATTATTAATCCATATTTGAAACCTCACTAATCATCAACAAAATTAAAAGATCAGTTTCCATATAATAATAATAGTTGAAAAAAGTATAAGCAGCCCTATCAACCATAGTTGGCTCCATTAATCAAAACTGCACTTACCATTAAAAAAATAACCGGCCTGCTGCAAGACTCGAACACAGGACGTTTCGGCTAACAACAACGCTTTTGCCACTCCACCACTAATATAGTATTGTTATTTGGTGCACTCCATATTTTATAATATGGTGCACTCTATATTTTATATATAACAATACACTATAATTTTGAAACTCGGGGTTCCCGTGCACCCCCTACGTTCAATGTAGATCGCCCCTGCGTACAAGTAATAACACGTAACATATTATGTCAGGAAAGAAATGTCTCAAGGATTTGAACATCTAAAACTATGAACTTGCGATATAATATTAAAAAAAATATTATTTAATTATAAACTAAAATAGTAAATACAGAATAATTGGTTGACCTAACTCAGGACTAATTGAGTAATTTGGTGTAGGAAGAATCGATCAATCTTCAGTTGTACGTCAATAAGTGATTTGAGTCTAGAGTTTGAAAATTTCACAAATCAAAAATTTGTGGAAGTAGTTCGAAAGCCGTGTTTATTTATTTATTGAACGGTAAACTAATATACTCCTGATCGAACTATTGGTAACTTGTCCGTTAGTTTTTTCATCAATAATACTTATTTATTGAACGATAAACTAATATACTTCTAATCACGCCCATATCATTGACGGAGTATCAATGATAGTTCTTGTTGGTAACCATTTCGCTGACGGTTTACTGATGTAACAGACTGTCGGTGATACTCAATTGCTTAGGAAATAGGAACTTATGATTTCATTTTTTCAAACAAGTTATGAAATTAATAGCGCTTATAATTTAAATTTATCATAGGAGGAACACAAAAGCTAAAAATATTGTCAAATAAACATGTAACATTAGTTATACATTGAAAGTTCTTTGTGACAGATTTTTAAATAGTTTTTCTAAGCTTTTTTTTTTTTTTTTTTCATAATAAACTTGTATGACCATATATGTTTTGACTCGTCCTTATTTTGTAAGATTATTGAATCAATCAAATTTGGAGGCAAGCGTAAATCATAACTCATCAAACCATCATTGTTTTAAATATAACAATCGTAGATATGGAGTAGATATGAAGAATGGTTTCTTTTTATTCAAATTTGATTGTTTATAAACACATATACACACACATATTAATTAGCGTATATATAAAAGGCTCGGTTAATTGATATAAAAAGTGATTTTGCAAGGGAAGTGTATAAGATATACATAATGCAACCCGTGTATTTTAGAGCGATATTAATATATACGCTCATTGAATCACAAGTGGTTTTAGACATATTTGTAATGATTTTTACGTCCTATGATATATACTCGAACAAATCACCTATGTGTGAGATCCGAACAACTAACTTGTAATTTTAAGATGTTGGACGCACTGTTTTAATTGGTTTATAAATACACCTTTGTCACGCGGTACATCGACATAAATTTATTTTTGATTGTTATATATACGTACATGTATATTGACTAGTTCATACCATATCATATTAGTATTAGTGTAAACTTTACATATATGTTATGGTTAGGCGTTGATGACACGGATCATAAGCACTTACAAAGAAGCTTCAATGTATAATTTCGTGTGGGTTTCAACAAGAAGGAAAGACTGTCTATTTTTATAATAAGGAAAAATAGCCTAAGTTGGATGGTTGTTATATATTCATAATTCATGTTTTTTTAATTTTAATACCGGCGGTTATTTAACTTATAAACAAAGTGGCACTCACAAGTATTAATCCAACTCAACAGATACCTTTGTTTATTAATTTATTAATTGCTAGCAAGATAATTATTGAATATATGCATGCGATCAAAGGAAAAATAATAAAGTAAACAGTTGTTTTACAATAACTCTTATGTTATAAACCAGACTATATATGTTGGGTTATTACAATTGGGTTATTAATTAAATTTATTTAATAAAATTTAAAGCAATGTGCTCAAATATGTTCGTAAAAAATGCAATAGAAGGTGATATATTTTGACTTTAAACTGCTGTGTTCAACTATTGAAAGTGTTTTACGTGATTTGGAGATTAATTAAGATAATAGATGATATTATTTTTGGATATATAGTGGCCGGTTTGAGTAGATGTTATCGAATACAATTCATCTCAATTTATTGATCTTTCAACCGAGACTCTGAGAGGTCTGACTCCACTAAAATATCTTTATACGTCGAAAGTAATCACCGTTTATATTGTCTCAATAAAAAGATACTAATTATCCCTAAGCTCGTATAAAAATATGATATTTACTAATACTTAAAAAAATGAAGAATATTAATTAATTACTATAAGGTCATGTATAAGAAATATAAAAATCAAATTTCTCATCCCGGTTAATTAACTTGAAAATTTTAACCGGCTATAGTAAAGTGTTCATTTATACTAAAAGTTTATGCTCATAAATTTTCCGTTTATAGTGTTAACGAATGTAAACAAATATAATTGAGCGAAAGATTATAAACAAGTGTGAATCTAACAAACATAAATCAACGAGATACATGCATTAGTTGATCTAAATAAACGAGCTTAAACCAGATAAAGTATATATACACGAAACATGAACAATTTATTTTTAATCATGAAACAAAAACATAAGATCACACAAAATATGTAGGACACAAACTGCAAGTAAAGGATACAAATGAAATGAGAGCTAAAAATCTCACTTGTTGAAACAATTGCATTCGTTTTTATAGAAATTATAATTTATTTAGATCATAACTTTAAAATTAAGTACTTATCAAGTGATGAATTGTGATTAACCAATGAAATTATGAGCGAGAATGTTACAGTAGAATTTACATAACTATTTAATTATGTGATATCCAACATGAAATATCACAAGCAAGCTATTGAATGTAGGTTTGTTGGAAAAGTGTTTTCGACATCAATATTCATATATAGGCCAGAAAGCCAGTTTTGTGAAGTGGTATTCATAATTGTTTCTTAGATAGTTTTATTAGACCAAGCGTACTCGGGCGTTTTGGGGGCGCGTTTTGGCCCAAAACGCCGGGGAACACCGCCCCCTCGGCGTTTTGGGGTGTTTTGGCTTTTAAAAGTCTCCCAACGTTGTGTAGAAAATGCCGGTTGAAAAAAATGGTGGGGCCAAGGGAATAAATCATCCAATGAGATAGGAGGTGGTGGCGTTTCCCACTTTATGACTACGGATGGTCTTAGTTGCATTGTAAAGGTGCTCTATTGTTAAATTGTGTATTATTGGATATATGTATAATTTAGTGTATACGTAGTTTTTCTTTAAGTAGTGGCCTGTTTAGTTCGTGTATTTGCTTTCATGTGTTGACAACACGTTTGATTATTTATTTTTTATTGTAGGCTGGGACTTGATTGATGATTCGGTATATGTGACATATGAAAGAGTGTCATCTATATACATTACATGAACTATGAAACATAATACATTATACGTTATTTGTTAATGTGGTATGTTATGTAATTTTTTAAACCACTTTACTGATCTAGGAAGAGATTTTCATGGCGTGCGCCACTGTGCCCCGTCTTTCGTCTCATTGATGTTCTCTAGAAAAGTGGTGGATTGGCTAAGGCATATTAATTTCTAATAACGATGTGTTTTTTATTATTGCATCGTACTTTTATTATGTGACATGAACCTTACACAAACCAAACCGTTTAACCAACACGATTTTTTTAATACCTGACTCTATGAAATTGGAGCGTTTATAAACAATTCACCCTCTAAAAAAGTTTCCTTGATTCGTCACTACCTAGATTGATGTTATGTGTCCACATAAGTTTCTTTTAATATAGTAATAAGAAAGTGATAAATTGTTCGTGTTTTTAGTCTACGATTTTTAAACGTAAATGATTATATATTTATATGTAATTATTTTTGACAAATTATACCATAAAATCTGTCACTTTGATCTTGTTTTGAATAAGTATTGTAAGCGTGTTGAACTAGGTGTGTGCATACGATGTAAGGAACTTTAAACAACGTGTCAATTCAAAAAAAGCCAAACCCTATTACCCCACCCATTATATTTGCTTCTTGGGTTTTTAGCATAACTTATCTTCTTTAAACAACCACTCACTTTCTGTTGTTCCTATTTTCAAGAAAACGTGCGAAGATTTTCTATGTGAAAACTGAAATGGTCTTGCATCTATGAACAGGTCTAAGCATGTTCATCAACATACGTTTACAACTTTCTGGTGACTCAAATGCGGTATGGTCTTGAGTCATGAATGACCAAACTTTGTGTCATTTGAACAAACACTTGATTTCTTGACCCTAGCTAGTGCGTTTTATATTTTCTTACGGTCGAAAACTACGTATATAATATCTTTTTACCAATCAAAATTGTGCATATAATAAGTCAAGTGATCCTAGAAAATTATCTAATACCTGTAAACTAAAAGTTATAACTAAAGAATAACGTATGCAGAGGGCAACATGTAGTGTAAATTTATCTGTTTTCAAAAAAATAAAATTGAGCCCCCCATTCCTCTCATTTATGACATTTTTTAATAATTTTAAAGCCTCTGACATTCTTGTTTAAGCTTCGGTACTTAAAGAACATGAAATTAACTCCAAATTTTGAAGAGCTATAAATGAGTTGACTAATTAACATTGACCACTCTCGTCAAAGTCTAGATGCTGGATTACCGAGTTTACATATGTATATAACAAACTATATTGTTTCTTTTCCCATGCAAGGTTACATAAACAGTCCTTTGTGTTTCTTTGAATTTACATTCCGAACACATAGTTTCTTGTTCACATGTCACAACTTCACACTTTACTTCAAATTAAACAATTGTTAATTAATTAAATTAGTCCACCATTTCCTCCACTTTAGCATGCTCAATTCACTTTTAATATGGCATGGATCATGTGAATTATCATATAAAAGGTGCTAATTTCTTTTTTATATCTTGTATATACGCGTCAATGAGATATGATATCTAAAGAGAGCTGACTCGAAAAAATTACGACAAAAGTGGATTAAATCGGATCCTTTTGATTTCCAAATTTTGAAAAGATATATACATGGTTACTGGTTAAAACTCCAAACAAGATAAATACATATGCTTGTTTGTACAGAAGAATTCTCAAATTGATTTAAAATATGATATAAATCAATGGTACTTGTTTGATAAAGATTTTTCTTGTTATTTTCAACTTACTGAGTAAAGAATATGATCACATTTTTCTACTTTACGAATATGATATTTTTGTTTGATTCCATATGGGAAGAAATTTTAAGTTGTTTTACCGTTACAATCATGCTCAACTTAATAGAATTGTTTGAACCCAATTTTCTCATTATTTTCAGCTGAGTGAAGATTCATCCGATTTTGTCGGCTTTACCGAAAAAGAGTATTAAATTTTAATACTCTCTTTCGGTACGATATGTGTAATTTATACCAAAAAATCTCATTACTCAAATTCAGTTAAATGGCTCTTGTTTGCTTTTGAAGAGATCAATACATGTTATTGGTTGAATCCAAAACTGGTCAAACCTCATTGGCACCATCCGTGCATAAAAGCTAGAACTAATTTAGTTTTTTCAAATTTTCTGAAGAAATGGTTAACGTTACTCCGGTCCAAAGGCCAGTAACCGACCAGGAAACCCCGGGTAACAACCCCAGCAACTGGGGGGAACACCGGCGGTTATACAATCCTTACGAACACTACCCCGACTACCCAAGCCGGGGCAAGTGCAGTAAATATTCCACTGGGGTTCACCGATACCCAGCTGGAAAAACGAACGAGGGTCCCTCGCCAAACACTAGATCAAGTGAAGGCGTGGGCCGAAGCACGTCAGAAAAGAGTTCCAAGCTGAATTGGACGAACGCTTGCGTTCAGTTCAACAGGCTGACGAATTCGGCAGTACTCGCCAACACCTCATTATGAACAGCGAGGGCGAGTACTCAGACGACGAGAGGGAGGAGTCCGATACCGACGCAAACCCTCGCCATAAGGCGAAAGGGAAGCGTAAGGAAACGGACTCCCAGCCAAAAAGGAATTTTGGGGAAGCCTTTAAACCAACAAATGCGGAGAGAAACCCGCGTGACTTCTCCAAAACCTTTAGACCAACTGCTACGAATGCAGGAAAGTCAAAATTTGCAAGGGACATTGCGGAAGCAATCGCCCCGAGAAGTGCCAAACAAATGTCCAACATAGGCACTTATGATGGTCTATCCGACCCAGACGACCATTTGAACAGGTTCATTGCGGGGGCTACCGTCAGTAACTGGACGGAACCCACGTGGTGTTACATGTTCCAGATGACTCTGGTCGGAGCAGCCAGGGCATGGTTCGATCGTTTACCGGTCCACCACATATATGACTGGGCGGACTTTCAGAACAAGTTCAGCCAGCACTTCAGCCAGCAGAGGAAGTATACTGAAGAGCAGTGGACGATCCTCAACTGCGTTAGAGAGGAGGATGAATCTTTACTAGACTTCATCACCCGCTTCAACTCCAAGAAGCTGAGTCTGGGCAACATAAGTGAAGATCTTGTTCGCGCCGCTTTCATCCAGGGCGCCGAGTACCCAGAGCTTATCCGCACATTGACGGGTAAGGACGGCATGCCATCCACATGGGATGCCATCATGACGGCAGCCAAGCGCTTTGCCGAGACGGAGAAGCAGCTGGGAAGAGATCTTCCCCAGAGTACACACCTCTACACGCAGAGGACAAGGGAGAACAACGTTAGGACCGCCCGGCAGAACAAAAAGAGGCGGCTAGGTATTTGGCAGTCAAGGGTAAACTTTGACACCTCATCCAGCTCTCGCCCTCTTGTTGGCGGAAGGGACAACACACACCCTTCAAACCGAAAACACCGGTGGACGCCACTCACCAAGAGCGTCACGGAGATATTTGCCACGGAAAAATTGCCATGACCAAAAGCCCCATTGATCCGGCAGAAACCTAATGCGGATCAAAGCAAATCCTGTGATTTCCATGGGACAAAGGGTCATGGTACTGAAGAGTGCACATCCTTGAAGGATATTGTTGAGACATTTGTCAAGGATGGAAGACTTGCACATCTCGTGGCATCAATCAAGAAGGGAGGAAGGAATGACAACCGGTACCGGGGCAACGGACGAAAGCCCGTCGACATCAGCATCAACATGGTTCATGGCAGTATCAGAGGAAGAAAAAGGCGAACGCCAGAACCATGCGCATGGAAGGAAGCTGAGGTACGCTTCCCGCGAGTGCCAGGAGGACCCAGCAAAGAAGGCCCTATCGTCATAAAAAGCCAGCTGGGGCACTACATCACTTCTCGCACTCTTGCTGACAACGGCGCCTCGTCAACGGTGATGTACAGGCAGTTCTTCGACAAGCTAGATGACGAAGACAAGGAGCGCCTGGAGACGATCTGCGCCTCGATGGAAGGGTTTGATGGCAGCACAAGCACCTCCCTGGGTATCCTATCTTTCCCCGTCACTCTTACAGATGGAAAACACTCCCGCACAGAGGATGTGGACTTTGTCGTGATGAGGAAGCCACACCACAAGTACGACATTCTCTTCGGGAGAGACGGGATGGCAAGATTCAACGCCGTGGTATCCTCAGTCCACGGCATGATGGGATGGCCAACAGCTGAGGGTTGTAGCGATGATCACCGGCATTCCCCAGGTATGCATCGCATCTGTCTCATCTAAACCCAAACCAAAGATGGCTAAACCAACCATCACCGAACCAGAAAGATGGGCCTTCAATGGCAAATACCCCGACCAGGCCGTTACCATTGGACCAACAATCGTTGATCCCACCCGCACCTTACTCAAACGCTTACTGCAGAAAAACGCTGACATCTTTGCGTGGGCACCAGCTGACATGACTGGTGTACCCCGAAGTAAGGCGGAGCATAAGCTCAAGTGCGATCCGGCTGTTACGCCAGTCGTACAAAAGCGCAGAGTAATGGGGCCTGAACAAACTAACGCGTGTAGAACCCAAGTCAAGGAACTCCTTGACGCAGGCATCGTACGCGTTAGTAGATATCAAACATGGGTTGCAAATCCCGTAATGGTACCGAAGAATGACAAACAATGGCGCATGTGCATAGATTTCAAAGATTTGAACAAAGCATGCCCCAAAGATTGTTATCCGTTACCAGAAATTGATCTTAAGGTGGATTCGTTGGCACCATTTCGCCTTAAATGCTTCTTGGATGCGTATAAGGGGTACCATCAAATCCACATGGCCGTAGATGACCAGGACAAAACCGCATTTCGGACGCCCGATGGTACATTTTGTTATAAAATGATGCCATTCGGACTTAAGAATGCAGGGTCCACGTACCAACGACTGATGGACAAAGAGTTTCATGCCCAAATCAGGAGAAACTTGGAAGTCTATATGGATGATTTGGTCATCAAAAGCCCCGAGCCAGAAGCGATGTTGAAAGACATTGAAGAAACTTTCAACACGCTCAGAAAGATAAACATGAAGCTCAACCCGAGCAAGTGTTCATTTGGGATGGAAGAAGGGAAGTTCTTGGGAGTCATTGTTACTAAAGATGGCTTCAGAGCGAACCCTGAAAAGGTCGAAGCCATTGTTAAAATGGAATCACCTACCACCATCAAACAGGCTCAGACACTGAATGGACGACTAGTCGCACTTAATCGCTTTTTGGCAAACCATGCGGATAAGTCGTTTCCTTTCGTGTCAACATTGAGAAACTGCTTAAAGAAAACGCACTTCCGCTGGACACCAGAAGCGGAAGCAGCTTTTCAGGAGATTCGGTCACGCCTCATCGAACTCCCAACACTTACAGCACCACAAGCGGGGAGAGGAGTTAATCCTATACCTTTCCGCAACAGATAGAGCAACCGGGGCAGTCCTGCTAATAGAACGAAAAGGCATCCAGATGCCAATCTATTATGTTAGCCGTGTACTAACAGACGTAGAAACCCGGTACTCTACCCTCGAAAAATTAGTCTTAGCACTTATACACGCTTCACGCAGGTTAAGACGATATTTCCAGGGCCACCCAATCACCATTCTCACCAACTTCAAACTCTCAAACGTTCTAGGCAAACCCGAATTATCGGGACGTCTAGCCAAATGGGCAATTGAATTGGGAGAATATGCAATTAAGTACAAGCCAAGACCAGCCATAAAAGGCCAGGTCCTGGCCGATTTTATTGCAGAAGTCCCCGCTTCGCGGGGAGAAAGAGTGCCAGGAGGAGGCTCAACCCTCCCCAGCACAAGACATCAATGATGTCTGGCGACTCTACACTGATGGAGCAGCCAATAACGAGGGTTCAGGCGCAGGGCTAAAGCTAACCAACCCAGCGGGCCAAGAATACACCTACGCTATTCGATTGGATTTTCCAAGTACGAATAACGAGGCCGAGTATGAGGCATTCCTGGCTGGGCTGAGAATTGCGCGTAAGATGGGAGTGAAAAACTTGGAAGCCCACGTGGATTCCATGTTAGTAGCCAATCAAATCAACGGGACGTACACGGCCGTGAACGACACAATGGCCCTGTACCTCGCACAAGCAAAATCCCTTATGCGCGATTTCAATGACTGCAAAGTCATACACGTCAAGCGAAGTGAAAACAAATCTGCGGATGCGTTAAGCAAGCTTGCTTCATTAGCCTTTACCCACCCAGGAAAGGATATCCGCATTGAACTCCTCCAGAAACCTTCGGTCCCGCACAAGGAAATTTGTGTCATCCAAACCGGCACGGAAACGTGGATGACACCAATAATAAAATACCTTGCGACAGGTACACTACCGGAATCCAAAACACAGGCAAGAAAACTACGCTGTAAGGCACTGAATTATCAACTTGTCAATGACATCCTTTACAGACGTAACTTTCTTGGCCCACTCTTAAGATGCGTGGACAACCAAGATGCTGACTACCTCCTAAGGGAAGTACACGAAGGCATCTGTGGAGTACACGCAGGTCCCCGCGCTGTTGTAGCCAAGCTAAACAACGCGGGATACTTTTGGCCGGGGATGCATACGGATGCACTGGCATACATCAGAAAATGCAGGTCTTGCCAGCTTTACGCACCCAACACGCACCGCCCGAAGAATGAACTTGTTCCAGTCACTTCTTCATGGCCATTTCAGAAGTGGGCCATCGATGTGACAGGCCCATTTCCTACAGCAGCAGGAAATGTTCAGTTCCTAGTGGTAGCCATCGACTACTTCACCAAGTGGATAGAAGCAAAACCTTTAGCCCAAACAACCGC